>NW_022983553.1:398041-413316 GCF_010093885.1 Aplosporella prunicola CBS 121167
CGGGGCCAGGGCGGGCGGGCGGTTAGGAGAGCGGTGGGCTGTGTCACTGCTGTGTAGGTTGTGGGCGGTGCTTGGGGGCCTTGCGGCGGCGGTGATGGTACCATACCTAACCTACATCGTGGACGGTAGTGACATTATTGACGGCAATAATGAACGACGACTCACGACCCACGACTCACGACCCAGCCCAGGGGGCGCGCCCGCAGCTCGCTCGGCTCATCTCACGCTCACGCTCGCGTGCGATGGGGGTTCCGGCAGGGGGAGGGCACCCACGGGGGGGGATCATTTGTGGGCTCGGGGTGGCTGTTCAGCGCGCGAGCGCGCGATGCTCGGAGAGCCCGGACGAGGCAGGCCGGAAGGGCTCGGCGTGCCCGGCGTGCCCGGTGTGCCCCGGCGTCCGACTGAGATTGGGATGGCCGATGGGCCCCGGGCTGGGGTGCGTTTTGGGGTTAGAGGGCGATCTCTTGAGGAGGCCGGGTGCGTGGTAGTGTAGTGTACTATATATGTACGTGGTAATGTACAATATTGTACCTAGAGTAGAGTAGTGTAGTGTAGTGCAATACCTGGGTTTGTGATATAGGGTGTCTGTGTGTTGCGATTGACGTGTGCGGTGATCGGCGACGACGAGCGGCAGACGGCGGATGGTGGTTGGCGGTGCTGGTGCTGCTGCGACTGCGATGGACTAAGCGCTTATAGTGGCTGGGGTGCAGCTGTTTGCGGTCACGGGATGTGTGGTGTTCTAGCTCGTGTGTATATAGTGCGAGGGCGGACATTTCGAGCAATAATGTGGTGGGGTTGGCGCGTGTACATATGTAGATAGACGTTGGAGATGAGGCTTGGCTTTTGGTGAAAGATAGTGTGTATCGCTTTGAGAGTTGTGCTATGTATGTATATAGTTCTTTGTTGTTGATTATCTCCTGCCTCTTCGAGACTATATTTCTCACTCAGTCGGAACGGACCAGCGATGGCTTATCTGGTGCTCGTGCTAGTGCTGTGTGTATTTGGATGGAGTGGTTGCTTGACGTGCGGGACCTGAGAGAGGCACGCGTGTGCGAGTAGAATATAAATGGATGCATGAATGGGTAGACATAAAGTTGGATGTACTTACCTACTTCATCTCAATCCACTCACCTACACGGCAGCAAGCAGCGACACTGACGTCCACTCTCATCTCAGCATGTTGCCATGACCGTCGTCATCATTCATGTTCACGTATCCTCTCTATATCCATATTCGCGGTGGTATGTAGGTACAATCCCACATCCAAACAGGGCAAAGACCGACGCCACGGCTTGGCGAGGAGAGAACGCCAAGACCCAAATCCGGCGAGCGGAACGGTGAGGGTTCCGCCGCAGGACGGAGAGGGAGGGGCCCAAAATAAAACCGATGCGGATCTGAGACAAGCCGCGGGATCAAGGATGCTGGAACATCGGGCCGACTAGCGAAGAAAGCGAAGGTCAAGGAGCACTGACTGAGCAGGAAGGTGAAAGGGCGTGCCTGTGCTGCCTGCGTGCTGGCCCGGCGCTTTTGTGTGTGATTGGTTGGACAAGCGAGCTATCAATCATTTTCCTATCGTTTCGTCAGTTGTTGCTGTTTTCCGCCAGGACTGGCAGCCTGACGGGCTGAGACAACGGGCGGGCGGACGGCTTGGGTGATCTGGCGGTGCGGGGCGTCGCGGCTGCATGTCTGAGATTCAGAGATGGCGCGCGGGGCGACGACGCTTCGCTCGCGTCGGGATAGATTGATGAAATGGTTGGCGATCGAATGTGGGTAACACTAAAAGGATAATGATGATGGAGGAGCAGGGTGGCAGGATGGTGGTGACTGGTGAGTGGTGAAGGAAGAGTTGGCGCAGCAAAGGCCGAGCGTCCGGACGTAAGAAAAAGGAAGGAAAGAAAAAATGAAGAATGTCATGGCCGGTCGGGCCACTTGCTCCTTTTAGGGTGTCGCCCGTCTTGACTCGCGAAGGGCCTTCTCCACGCTCTCCCGCGGCCGCCCGCGGATCCCCGGCGGGTTTCCGATCCCAATGCTTTTCGCTTTCCAATGCAGAATGCTTTGCTCTCTGCTGCGCCCCTCCGTTCTCCGTTCTCCGTTCTCCATTTTTTTTTCTTCTCCGAGGCTTTGTACAAACATGGAAACAGCCTTCTGCTGCTGCTGACTAAGAAGAGTGTTTGTCATGTGCTTGTGCCTCCTCTGACATGCGCCGGACACAGCTCCATCCTACGCCCGTAACTAACGGGGTTGCCATCGCGTAAGAAACATGCTCGATCCCTCGGTGACTACTAAGCGATCGTGGTCTATTATTCAGAGTGTCAGTGTCAAGCGTTGTCACCCTGCCATGCGATCATCCTCTCCCCTGCATGTCAAGGCCTGAAGCTCACCCTGCTCTACTTTATGCCCCATATCAAACACCCTGGCCCATATCTCCATATAATATGTACAGTAATGACACAGGCGGCATTGCCTACATTCACACGACTTCAAACAACACAGCCTCCCCCTCAACCACAGTCTTTTCCCCATCATCGGCCGCTCCCGACGCGCGTCGGCAAACAGCGCGGCAACGGCGCACGCAACGGCGGCACGAGCGCCTCGCTCGCGCCTCTCCCAAAAATCCTTCGCCCAGGGTCAAGGGCCGCAAAGAATGACGCCCTTAGTCCAGCGAGCTAATCCGTAGTCAGCAGCCACACGGCCGCGGCGGGGACAGGGGGAGTGCCGGCGCATCAACAACATCTGCCGAAACGAACATGGGATCTCCCCTCCCCCCCTGTTCTCTCTCTGAGATGAAATCCTCCCTGCACTGCCCATCGGGGTGCCTGAGTGACATATGCCATGCCGCCAAATCAAGCATCAATTCCCACGCGTCGACATGCCTGTTCAAGTGCCTGTCTCGTCGCGGCTCTGCGCGCGCCGCACCGGCTCGCTCATCATGCCATATGGGTTTGCATGGGTATTGCTGCCATGCGACCTTCCTTCCATGTCTCTTCCATTCTGTTGCTGCTGCACCGCAGCATCGCAGCAGCGCATCCACTCATCCATCCACCCTTCCATCCGGTCATCCATCCATCCATCCATCCGCCCACGCACCCATTCCATCCGTTCGCCTGGCAAACGGTACCCGTGCCGGTTCGGCAGCACCGCCAGGACCAGCAGCAGCGATCACTTACCCACCTGCGTAGCAGGACATCGCTAATGCGCTAGTCGCATCTCCACGCCCATCAAAACTGCCGGCACCGGTAGCAGTAGTAGTTCCTGTGCGCGCACACGTCTGTTAAGTAAACATCAATGGCACTACAGAGTGACCGACCCTAGTAGCGAAGCCCAGAGCAGCTAGAAGCACCTAACAATAAAACAAAGCGCACGCCAGCCGTGGCGTCATCATAGCGCCCTTCCTCCCCGCTACAACTAACCGGGAGCATGCTAGATCTGGCTGTTGCGCTTTCTAGCGCAGAGCACTGGAAGTAGACTTAACTTTTTTTCTGCCCTTGGCTCTGCACCCATCTGTCCATTATTATTGGGGTCGTTGGCAATAATGAACTCTGACGTTGCCATTACTCTTGGGACTCGCCGTGACTTTCCTCTTTCGCGCGCGTGCAGCGCTGCCGTTACGTTTCTTTCGTGACCTTAATCATTCGGCGCTGGGAGTAGTCATCCTCCCGCATCGCATCGCAGTGCATCGCATCGTGCAAGCATACATACATACATACAAGCGTGCTCCCGCGCTGCCGTCTTACAAACACACGGTAGCATGCACACGCCTCCTCCGAAGTAGAGTAGCAATAGCGTACCTAGGCCGCGCTGCAGCATCGTGCCCGAACACCACAGCATCACCATGACTAACCCCTCCTCTCCCTTAGCTAATACGGCAGCAACAGGCTCTGGCCTGCCTGTGGCGGGCGCACCTACCTACCCAGCCAGCACCTAGGTAGCACCTAGTGCAGCAGCCTCCTGCCCTACAAATCCACCCAGCACACCGCGTGCAGCGCACACCCACGCACGCACGTGGAGCCGCTTCCAGAGCTTCCAGAACATTCGCGCCTAGGCGGTCCCGTTCCCCCTCGTCTCGTCTTTGAACTCCATTCCTCACGTAAAATATGGCATGATGATTGATGGTCGAGAACCCACGACAGCAACACCATCATCCGTGTACTCGGTCTGATGGACCGCGGTGTGCTGGCTTGGCCCTGTCCCTGCACACGCGCGCGCTGCTGGACGCTGCTGCGTAGGGAGGTAGGTAGCTAGGTGGCTCGCCTCTTGCCTCGAGACTACTAGGCACATAGCAACCGATGCGATGGATGGACAAGCGGGCAGCGAGCAGCGAGCAACAAGCGGGCAAGCAGGCGTCGGTGTCGGTGTCGGAGCCAAAGCCAGTCGCGCGCGGTGCGGCCGAGCCTTGGAGCAGCCACCCATGGCACGAAGGCACAAACGCAAACACAAACGCACGCACACACTCCCACACCGACCGCACCCACGTTTCTGCGCACCGCCGAACCGAACGGGAGGGGCAAGCAAAGGGCAAGCAAAGGGCAAAGGGGAGGGAGGCAGAGCGGTCAATCGGCCATCTTGCGGAGCGGCTTAGGGCTGGCTGTCCCCTCCCATCCACATCCATCCATCATGACACAACGCAAACGCCCGTTCACGGTTCACGCAGCAGTAGCACGCACGCAGGGACCCGCCCACGGCCGCACTGCTCCAGTGCTCGCACACCTGCTATCGTTCGTTCGTTCATTCGTTCGTTCGTTCGTTTTCGCTCATTTCGCGCGCTCGCGCGAGCGCACCGAAGCTCGCACGTGTGTGCGCTCTCTCGTCTGTCGCGGAGTAAAACGTCAAGGAGCGAAGGAAGGGGACCATGCGTGTCCGGGCGGCGTGCGTAGGTGAGTGAGGCTCTTACGCTCGGACGCCGGCGCGTGAGGGGTTGCGCTTGCGCGCGGTGGGTGCGTGGGGTGGCGCCACGCAGGGCGGGCACGAAGGCCATGGTGCGGCGTTGGCGAGATGTCGAGGACGAGGGGCCCGGTAGGGCGAGGGACTGACAGAGAGAGAACGTGTGAGAGAGTGCGTGCCTGTGTCTGTGTGCGTGTGTGTGCGTGCGTGCCCGCAAGGCCACCTTGACTTCGTTTCTCGTCCTTTTGACATCTCCGATCTGTGGAAAGTAGAGTACTGAACTGCAATTATACCGTGGTCCTGCTTTCATCTCCGCATGTTTTGATTTGAATCCATTCTTGTTTGTTTGCTTGATGGCTAGCTACTAGATAGTAGGTAAATATTGCGCTAAATGTTTTTTTTTTTTTTATCTTAAGATCTTCAGAGAAACAAATTGGTACTAATGGTGATCGACGCACCGCAAGATACGATGCGTCTGAGTACGAGATATAGTGGTAAAGGTGGGTAGGGTAGATGGATGGGTGGGTAAAGAAGAAGAACTCTCTCAGCAATCCTCCCCGCCATGGCGCCGCAGCTATGCAAATCCAAAACGAAAAAAACAAGAATCGAATCGAAGAACAAAAGGTGAGTGGCGGACCCCGCGCGCTTGTCTGCCCACTCAATCCCCTCCCATTTCCCCCTCTTCTCCCTCCCCTCACTCCTTCCGAGACACCCCAGCTGATCCACAGGCCATCCATGGGGAACCCTGCGTCGTGCTTGACAGCGGATGCCCGCCCGTGCCACTTCCCATGTGCTGTCGCTCCATGGGAAATGAGACGTCCTTGCGGGAGCGCCGAAGCGTCGTGGGGACGTCGACGCTGCTGCTGCTGATGATGATGATGCCGGTACTGTTGCTGCTGCTGCGGCGGCGGCGGCGGCTGGTCTCGTCTGGACGACTTGCGCGCCAGCGGAAGACCAAAGAAAAAATGCCAAACGATGCAATTTATGCAGCATGTCGTAATGTCGTGAATGCGGGTATGCAAATGCGCGCTCTCTCTATGCGAGTCGAAGAAGATGTGGAAGTTAAGGCCATCGCAGCATTGCGGCGTGCGAGTGCATTGTCGAGTCCCCGTGAGTGTATATGTTGTGGTGTGGCCGCCGGCGGCGGTGCTAATGACGCATGCATGCTCGTTAACGCGAGACTACATGCCGTCATCGCGACTTTTGCCCTTGAACGTCGGGTCGTCGTACGAGGACTGGTATTGATGTTGTTGTTGATGGTGGTGCTGAGACTGATCCCTGGAAGACGATTGCGATTCAGCCTCGATCCTTGTTTAAGTCCATACCGTCGGAGGAGTGGTGGCCACGAACCCGCCGGAGTACCCAAGCCCCATCCCGCCAAAATTGAACATGTTGTCGTCTTGCGTGTAGCCGAGCGGAGGCGCCGCTGGCGATCCGAGCGGCGACGAGTAGGCGCTGTTCGAGCGGTAGTCGATCGCTGAGCGGGGCACCTCCAAATATGGTGACCTCAGCTCCGGCATCAGCCCAGAGGGCAGGATGTGCAGCGGCGACGGGGCAAATGCAGGGCTGAGGCTCTGGCCGTATCCGTACTCTTGGATCTGATTTTCAAGATCCAGGTTCAGCGTCTCCAGGCCGTATGGGCTGTGTTGCAGGTGCTGCATGTCATCCGTTTGCTGGCGCGACCAATCACGGCGGGTGCGGTAGGACGTCGCGGCTTCGCGCGGGAAGTCCATCAGGTATACCGCAGTCTGCACGGCTTGCGAGTAGCCCTGCGTTGCCTGCAATGTGTCCATGTACCGGTTGATCTCCTCCAGCGGCAGCAACGCGTTATCGGCGCAAAAAGACGCGCCAATATCGGGGAAGATGGGCTCGATGGCAACCGCGACGGCGTAAAAGTACGAGAGCACGACCAAGACGTTCAGATCACCGCTTCGAGCCGAAAGTAGCGAGATGGGCACCCAGAAGAGCCATTTACGGAGCGCGTAAAGCTGTGTGAACTGTTCCTCCGGCGTCTGCGGCGGACTCGATAACCTCAGCCGTTCTATGTAGCCCTTGAGCTGCTCCAGCCACTTCCTCTCCTGCTCGTAATGCGCCAGGTGGGGTTGCATCTGCAGCCGCTGAATGGAGCCGTGGACGAGTTGCAGGGTCGAGAGGTGTTCGCGGCGCGCATCTGGTGTCATGAAGGAGCCGGCCGAATTGGTGAAGTTCTGCGAAAAGGTCGATCCGTGTTCCGCGATGCAATCCGCAAACGCTGATTCATGTCTCCAGGGTTGCATGGCGTTGACGATCTGCACGGCAAGTCAGTTTTCGCAACTCAACAAGTCGACTCGCACCGGGGAAGGCCAACCGTCTTGATGCCTGTCATGAGAGACGCCCATCCTCGCCTGAAACAGATCGTCAGCGCTAAAATCTAGGCCGGGGCCGGCCGTCAAACGTACCATTCCGTGGCTTGCCATGACAGCAGCAGCGAAGACGCGAGGACCGCATCCGAATTTGCCCTGGAGAAGTTGCCGATGGCCTCATGCAGCCCCTTCAGCGCGATGCCACCATGGTGAAAGGCGAGGTTTCGCGTCTCGGTCGACTGCGATATCCAGGCCAGATGCGACGCGGAGAAGGCCAGGATGGAGTGCATGACGAAGGGATAGGAGGAGGCGATGCTCAAGAACCTGCCGAGTCTGTCAGTCGCTGCACAGGCGAATACGAAGCTGCCCCAGCCACTTGCGAAAAAAAAAAAAAAAAATTGGCCCACTCACTTCGGCATATTTTCCGACCAGACGGTCAACTTGCAGGTGTTGGCACGAAACGTCTCATTGGAAATTGAGGACAAATGGTGAATGAGGCGCAGGTCCGTCTTCGAGTAGAGGTGCCATTGCGGATGGGGGTAGACATTCAGCTCGGGGAAAGGGAACTCGCCGGTCTGGCGCCAATTCTCGATTGTGGCCTCAATCTCCGAGGTCCAGAGGAGGTTTGGTTGTTGGGGGCCCTTGGGGCTGTCCGGAGCAGCTGAGGCGGGGCTATCGTTGTAGTCACAGCGGACTTGGTGCTTGGTGCAGTTGCGGCTGAGGGCGACAAAGTCAGCAGGAGCGACGCGGATGGGAAGTTGCACCCCGCACGTGGGGGTTCATGGTTCTCTCTCTCTCCCCCCATCTCCATCTCCTCTCTCTCTCTCTCTTCCACTCTTTCTCTCAAAAACTCTTACCATTGCGGGAATGTCTCATCACAGCGAATGTGACGCTTTTTGCACGTCTTGCAGCCCTTGCGGGACTTGGTGTGACTGCGGCGCGAAGGCCCACCACCCGGACCGGCCATGGGGGACAGAGGGTAGAGGTAGTTCCGGAAAGCGGGTAGGGCGGCGGTGGTATATAAGTGCCTCGGTGGGAGGGCACGGGACAAGTTGGTGGGTGATCGTGGGGTGCCCCGCTATGACGGGTTTGCGAGCGAGCGAGCGAGAGGCGGCGTGATTTGGGCCAAGCGCAGCTTACTCAAGAGAAAAGCGAGAGTCTTTAAGTGATGTGCCTGCAGGTCGAGGGGGAGCAATGTAAGGCTGATGCGCGGTGGAGCCTGCGGGAGCCGAAACGAGACCGTTGCCAACCTAACGAATGTGACGGCGGGTGAGCCAAAGCGAGTGTTTGAGTGGAATCCCTGGATAGATGGAGCGGAGGGCGCGGCTGCCATGAGACTTTATGGCGCGCTGGCCATCGTGGGTGCCAATCTGATCAGAGTCGACAGTGAGCTGCCGAGCGCAGGGACTGGGCATGCATCAGTGGGCGGGATAAAAATAAAGTCAGCTACCTCAACCTTGCCTAGTCAGGTGTGTAAGGTTAAAATGCTCTCCGCCGTGCGGGCCAGCTTGGGCGGGAGCTTGTCAGGGCGGCCAGGGGACGTATGATCATGCTACCGATGTCATAGCAGCAGCAAGCTCCGTACGAGCCATAGCCTCGCTGCGGGCGGGGAGACCAAGCTCTTTCCCACCGCGCTGGCTGACGGGGGCTGCACGGTTAGATGCCACTGTCTGGTGACTCGCTCAGGGCAGTCAATCATTACGCCCCCCGGCCTTGGGCGGAGCTGTGCTGGGGCCCTATTTTTAGACTTGGCTTAAGCGAATCTTTGTGCTATGCAGATGCAGCGCACGCGACGCTGAGATCCGGGCAGGGTCCCAGTTGCGCTTGCCCCGATCCTCGTCCGGCCGGCGGGCGCTGGGCGAACGTGGCGGTCTGTCTGTCAGTCACACTCTGTCTGTGCCGGCCGAGAGAGTCGAGTCGAGAGAGATGATCGCTTTCACCACACGCGCGCCCCACACGCATTACCATGTCCATCCCTCGACCTGCGCGCAGTGGAGCCCGCGGTGAGGATGAAACCGTGAAGCTGAAGGCGAGCGGGCACAAGCGTCGGGACAGCATCGGCAAGGTGGCAGTGGCTGTGCTTCGCTGGCAGCAGAGTCGCACCCGCGTAAGGCTGACGATGACGTCCCAGCGTCGTATCAAACCGTCCCTTTATTGCCGGCTTCACCGATCCGCGCTGCTGGGCCGCCGATATTGCGGCGTGTCAGCGTGCGCGATGAAACAGAAATCCGCCTCCCCGGATCAACTGGCGGCCGAAATCCTCTGCCCTGGGTATTTTTAGCCCCCAGCAATGCCAGCCACAGCCCACCGTTTCAGCATCTCCCTCTTGTATATAGGCGAAAGCGTGGCCGCTCTACATGTATTAGGAAACTCCTCCTTCTACCGCGCGCGTTTCACACCCTCGTCAACGTGGTAAAAAGGACGTGAACAATCTCCCTGTCGCGCTAAGCCCGGTGCAGAAGGAGGTATCCGTCCTGTACAGTCTCGTCCCCGCATTGAATTTAAGCACTCGCTAACCGCGGTTGCAATCGCTTCTCTTGATCTTGACTAAGATGTGTGTGTGTCGGCCGACAATCAATCAATCGTTGACATGATGTCTAAGATTGCTGCCTACCTTACTTCCGCCGGGGGTCGGCGAGAGCTTAATTCAACACCGGCCGCACCTGCCAAAGAGCCTCACAGCAAGACCACCAAAGACACATTACCTAGCTCTATGCCACGACAGCGCACCAACCGCAAGACGCCAGTGCTTCGTCCCTGCCATTCACCAAATGCACGAAAATTTTTCTCACGCCTGTCTCAGGCAGACGATCTGGCAGGGCCTAGACCGCTCACCGTGAGTACAAGTTGGAGCTGCTGCCGGCGTGACTTGTGGATTGGCGGTATGATGTTGCTTGCAAACACCTGACTTCCAGAGCAATACTTGTCCTTTGGTCCAGCCAGGACTCCACAATGATTTCATTTCACACATTCTCTCTCTGAATCTAGCAGAATCGCCCGCGCCAGATAAAGCACAAAAAACTTAGAGCTTTCGTCGTCAAATCGCTCACTTTGGTGCGTTCTCTGCTGTGTGCAGGCAACCCAAATCCACTGAACCGCGTAATCTGCTCCTCACCCGTTTCCTTATTACAAGTCATCTGTTTAGCGTGCTCCGCGCCAGCTATCCGTCACAGCGCTCTCTCAATAGTTCGTCACAAGACTCGCAATCCGGTTTCGTCTAGAGCGCGCAGTGAGCGGCGCCGACGGTGATAGACGACCGATCGGCACCGAAGAACCACGACACAGCATAGGTTTGCTAGAAGGCCGGAGAAGCCGAGCGCGCCCCGCTCGGTCTGGACGAATCCGCTTCCACAGGGGGACGACTCGCTGCACCGCCACTCGGGGCGCCAAAACATGTGAGGGCACTTGAACCGCCCACGGGCATCGTCGGATTCGTCCCGCTGTCCGGTCTCAGATCAGTCCGACAAACACGACGCTTTGCGTGCTCTGGCATCGAAAATCAAGGCTTACGAAAAAGTTGGGTCTTTTGTTCCAAAAAAATTGCGAGACCAAGCGCCTGGAGCCTTCATACCGGACCCGGAAAAGCAGACATCACTTGGAGCGCCCCTATGTGCAGCTCGTCGCACGATCGGGCACGCTGCCAGTCAGTCTCCTACCAGGGTCAAGCCAGCTTCTGCGGAAAAAAAGACCTCACAAAGGAGGATCAACGCTCACCTTTCATCGATCATCGGGGGGAACGTGGCAGCACCGAGTCCAGTTGCATTGGACATGAGACGGCCACGATTTGACGGCCAGTCCTGCACGTCTCCCAAGCCCTAGCTCAGCGATATGCACGAGATCAGCAAAGAAAAAGGCAGGGAGCTGGATGGCGCGGACGATTTTAGGCCCACAGATTCTCCGGCCGGCGGGCTTTTGACAGGCCACCGATGCAGCTCACCCGGCGGCACTGCATTCCTTTCCCCAAGCGTGTCGATTCCCGGCTGTACCTGCCTGTGCACTTGGAAGCAGGGCTTGAATAAGCGGTTACCCGCGGGGCAGCCACGAAGCTCCATAGAACCCGAATCTAACACGCCAGGATCTCGGTCCATTCTCAACCCGAGAGGGCCCACGAACGGACATTGAAGCCTCCACAAGACCGCAGAGTCAGTTTCACATCACTGGGGCGCTGTGGCCCTTCAAAATGCCGGAGCTGTTGATCTTTCGAAGGGCCCAATGGCAGCTCCGCACCACCAAGGGCAGCGCGAGATGGCACAGAGTAGCGCCGGACGCCGCTGAGTTTGGCTCTGCTCACCGCGGTATCCCTCAGGAAAGCGCCGCCGTAACCGTGGCAAATGTTGACATCTCGCGGAGCTCTTGCTCTCCAAAACACACCGGCTTCGTATTGCGCACGGCTCCGCCACCCCCGGCCTCAGCTCCCTGCCATATTTAGCTCCCAATACGAGACACAGACACCAAACTTGATTTTTTTCCCCTTTTTCACAACGAACATGACGGTGGGAGCACCGTCTGTCGTCGACATACCCTACTGATGTCACTGTCTCGTCCGTCTTCAGAGATCAACCCTTTGTTCATTGAGGATTGTCGGCGTCGAAGCTGACTGATGCTGACTGAGTCCTAGGGCTTCAGCCCAACGGATTACCACGCGGTCGCTGTGGAACGTGCCAATGTTCACGCTTGCTGTCGTCAGTCTGCTAACCATGAGCTGATCCATGGCTATCCACAACCTCGGCAACGCCGACCCGACACTGACCGTCCTCTGCGCTGCTAGCCTGTCGTTCCTGGCCGGCGATGCCCTCACAAACCCATTGCTCCACCTCGGACCTCGTTTTCAACATCTGTACCTGCGTTTAGGGCGACATCTCTGTCCATCACCCCTAATCTAAGGGGCACAATACGCCCGGGGCGAAAGGCGCCCTTATTACAGGCACCGCCCACCTATAAGCAAGGCGTGCCCCTATATTCCACCGATCCGGCCACGCTCGGTACACAGTACACGCCTTCCTTGTCTAGCTATCACTCGTTTATTTTGGGAAGGTCTCTACAAGACCTTCCCTTCTTCTCTATCGGATGTCGATCCCGACGATGAGAGCTGGTCTCTGGAGATGGTGACGCTCTGGACAAATGCTACGCTATGCAAATGCGGATAGACAATAGGGCTTGACTTCCGGATAAGCTGGTTACGGCAAGTGCGTGTCGCTCTTTTCTCGCTGATGCTTTTCGCAGAGCCGGCTGCGAGCAAGTTCCGGGTTCCGCTTACGAGACTGGATCCGCCTTCATCGCTCTGTATGTGACTGATGAACGGGCGTCAAGCGGCAGCGGTTCCCTTTCCTACCTTCATCCGGAGACGCGCATGGGTTCCGATCAGCAACGGGAACACACTATAAAGGAAATTCAACTATAGAGCAAACTGCTCCCCTTCCCCACTTTCGGGAAAAAAGCGAGGGAACGAGCGTGCGGGCTCGTGGCAGCCCTGCTGTAGGGCGCAGCCACAAACACCAGGGCGGAAGCGGAAGCGGGACCCGGCACGAGGCAAGTTGGCAGTGCGGCTCCGCACTGAGCAGCCGGCAGTTTCGGAGCCGCCGACCTTGTTTGGAATTGGCCAGCAGCCAAACGCACGCGCCAGCTCTCGAGGCACCTTGACCACCATCGCTCACCGCGTAGCAGAACGTCATCCAAAAATGGAAACCCACCCATGCATGTCTGCAGCAGACCTTCGGAGAGGCCGTCTACACGTTTGCAGGGCAGATGAAACCGGGCAAGCTTGAGCAACGCGGACCCATATGCCGTTGACGTGGGCATCGCAGCCATGCTTGCACGAGAATAGGCGCAGCAGGTGGCGCCGGCATCGCCGCATTTGCCCGCAGTACCTCATCCCACGCGCCAGGATGCCTCATAGGTATGCGCTTTGCGGACAGGGACAGACAGGCGCCGCGATGAGGCGTCGGCGAGCTGGCCATGGCTATAGCGGAGACCGACCTGGCCTCCTTGGCGTGGGATGGACAGTCAGCTGCGTGGCATGGTGTGTCATGCTGTCAGGAGGACTTTCCTGAATTTGATGACGATGCTCTGACGATGTGCGGAGGAGGCTGGGCGCGCTGAGCGCGCGCGGCCCTGGCTAGATTTTCTTCTTTTTTCCTCTCGTCCGTTTGTCCGTCCGTCCTTCTGTCCGGTTTTTTCTTCCTTGGGGTCCGAGCGGCTGACGCGGAGCAAGTGCCCTGGTGATAGAGGGGAAGATGGAAGGGTTGCCTGACTACCTACTACCTAGGTATACTGTATCTTCCATTAGTATGCCAATCCATCTGTCCATCTTCCCTTTCTTGGTTGCGTCGTCCGGCTATACGCTGAGTTGCGCTGCTCTTGCTCTGCAATGCGGCTGTGTGTGTATGTGGGCGCGGGCGCCTGCGCGGACGCGTGTACACTGCAAGCCGCGGACGACGCCATCGGCGCAGTATGCGTCGCAGGTCCGGTGTCAGGTCTGTTTTTAGCCACGGCGCACCCCACATGCTTGTGTTAAGGCAAGCAGCCCTCCCCGCTTCTACTCCGCAGCCTCACTGCCTTTCTCCGAGTCTTTCTCCTGACTCTGCTGTCTGGTCGTGGCTGTCACTGCCTTCGAGGTCTCGAGGCCGGTGGCGCCACCCTTCTCCAGGCTTCTGAGCCCGCGAATGCGAATGCTGGCAGGACACTGTTGCTGCTGTCGTTACGGCATTGGCAAGCAGTGAAGCAGTCTACTTCTGCTGCGTACCACGAACTGATGAGCACCCGAAAGACGAAAGAAGAAGCCTCGTCCTCGTTGCGGATGGCGATGGCGACGGCGACGGCGAGCGCGCTGTCCCACGACATGGCGCTCGATCTCCCTCGATCTTCAAACGGACGAGCTACACGTGCGTATCTACGCTGTATAACCCCACACATCACTGCGATGGACAGAGAGGCATCGAAAGGGCACAGTTGCCACGCGGCTATCGGTGGCGGGCTTGGTGGTCGCGGTATACCGTTATGGTAGTCTGCACCCTAGCTTTTCTGTTGAAGGGCGGCGCTGACGGCAAAGGTGATAGTATAGGTTGAGAGGTAGGTAGGTAAGTAGGTACATAACATGTATGTACCAAGTCCCCAACTCCGATGGACCTGCTCTAACCATCGAACCCATCCTATCCCTCACCTATCTCTAGTGTCAGGCAAATCTCCTTCCGTTCATCCATACAGGGATAATGGCGTGCGATGAGATGCAGCAACGGCAGTCAAGTAGAGGTAGGCGAGGGCGGGTGAGAACGATAAGTGACGAAAGAGCATTTTGTCTTCTGAGCACAGTGGGAGGGAAGCTTCGGATGAGCATCGATCCACTGCCATGGACACAAGCACTAACAATCCCGGTTGTAGCGGACACCATTACCTCTTCATCGATCGCCCAGTACATCAACAGAAAAACACCGCCTAACAGCCAGCCACGCCACCACCATCAGCACCAACCCAAAATCTAAACCCAAAAACAACCCTGTTGGTAAAAGCAAAAAACAAATAAACAAAACAAGAGAGAGAATCGAACTCGCCTCATTGCTTCTCGTCCGAACAGAGTAAGCACCGCTCCGTTTTAGATATAGCATTCTTCAGTCAGAGCAGCGATTACGCCAGTCGGCCAGCCATCAGGTCGACGAGCTCGATTCGGTGGTTAGAGTCATGGAATGGGGTTATATAGATGGGTGTGTTAGGGGTGCTTCACACTGAATGATAAACTCACCCTCACACATGTACATTCACATATACACGCATTCGCCGACGACTGTACCGGAAAAGTACCACACCCCGCACAACCCGTTCAAGATGATGTCGCAAAACGCCATTGTCTCTAACGCTTCCCTCCCCTACATAACCACAAACCACAAACACAGACAACCACAACCCCGCTCAACAAATCACCTGCAACATCACCGTCACCACCGCAGCCGCTGATGCTGACAGTGACAGCACCAGTGACCCCAACTGTCTATTCTTTATGCACCTTCCAGCCCACCATTCCAAGTTCCATCCCCCATCCACACCACCACCACCATAAAA